>NC_092863.1:88391695-88407652 GCF_032062135.1 Pyxicephalus adspersus
ATAATATTAAAATATTAAATATATAAACATATATATATATATATATATATACACTCTATCAGGTGCATTGCAGATGAGTATTCCCATTCTGAGTGGGATTAGTCCATTGCACTCCACTATGTGAGCTGTGGCCCTAGAATTGAATGCACACAGTTTAGCAGTAAGGGCCCTTGTCTAATAGGAGTGCTGACAATAGGACTGTCGCCTCCTCTCTGGAGTCAGTGCAGCCACATTTGGTAGTTTCCTTGTTTTTCTTACCAAGTTTTCTCTAACAGCTGGAAGTGGTCGGAGGGGGCTGTCTTAAGGAGACCCCCTGCTCTTCTTTTGACAGCTGATCAAAAGAAAATAGGTCACGCTTTTCAAACTTATGTCCACCCTTTGCTTAATTACTGTGCCTTTAAACAAAGGTAACATCTGCGCAACCTCAGCCAGCCCAAATCTTCCGAATGGGGGGACACCAACCTGCTCCTGAAGCCTCTGTCACTTTCAAGCCTCAGATACAGAGCCCGTCCTATTGTCCCTGATGGCAAAGCATTTGCCTTTTCTCTTGCTAAATGCACCCAGTGTTCCAATTAGGAATCTGCTATGCTTCAAACTGAGAGATTTTCCATCTGAAAGGCTCACCTTCTGCATCATTGTTTGAAATATATATATAGACAATATTGATCCTTTAAACAATTCCATATACAACCACATCTAAATATTATTATACCACCTTTTACTGTATAACAATGATATACTCATTACATCTCAAGGTGTTCTAAAATTGATTTTATTTTGCATCTCAACCTCCCCCCTTCCAACATTCACATTCTTTTAAAGACACTTATTGAACATAAATAAATAAATGCTAAATATGCATATCTTTATATTTACAATAAAATTGAAGGATATCTTCAAAAATGAATGTAATTCATCAGGAACACACTTCTTGAAAATCAAAGTACTAGGCATGGCAAGGGAACACATACAGTATATAATAAATACATTTACCTAAAACACTTCTATGCATTCTAAATGTTAGAAAAATGAAATATTTTTCCCCACACACAGTAATCCTATAGGTCCTATAGAAGATAGTCATTGTCTATACAGTTAATAAGAACTAAATAGGCACTGAAAGCCATTTATAGATCACATTGATACTGAATGAATAAAAATATTCCTAAAACTGAATGTTTTTTCTTTTACCATAATGCCCCAATACATAATTATACAGACTTCACAAAAAGCTGTCCAGTGGATTTATAGTTACTATGTTATACATATGTATATAATTTCTCCTATTACAATGACAAACATATAGGATGCATTATAAGGATGAATTTATTTTGTGCCAGGATTACCCTCCTTCACATACCAACACTCATAGTACACCAGAAGGTGGGCATTACATGTACAGTAACTATGTGATACATATGTAATAAAATTTCTCCTATCATAATAATGCATAACTATAAAAATAAATAGAAGTAATACATACATAATAGAATAAGGTTGAGTTTATTTATAATATGATCCCCCTCCTCCACATACCAACAATCACAGTCCATGAAAAGGTAGCCATTATATACAGTTACTTTGTGACATATTTGTAAGTAATGTCTTATATCACAATATCACAAAATGAAAACCTGTCAAAAAATTAAACTATGTTGCAATAGGACTCCCCCTCTTCCCATAACAGACAGTCCATAGGAAGGTGAATATTGCATATACTGAGTGATAGATATACATATCCTTTCTTATACCATAATGGTGCTGAATTACTAAGTGTCTTAGAAAATCTAAGATAGTTGCTTATGAATATTAGAGGGATATGTGAAGGTGGACAATGATATAAGAAGATAATTAATTCTAGTTAGGCCATCCTCCCCTGTGTAACCATGATGCTGGACCTTTGCACTGTATTGAATTTTCCTTTTTACTATATGGCGATATATGTATACAGTATATGTCATTAGTGACTAAATTTCCATAGCACATATTTCATGGCATTGCCTCTGCATTCTATAGGTTTTATAAACACAAAATATATTTGTATATATTATGATTATGAAAAACACCAACTTCCCTAGCAGGGATTTGTGATCCAAATACAAAGAGATATTTCTTGGCTGTATAAAGGGACCAGGTAATAATATCAATATGGTGATCTCCTCCAATCAATAACATTTAGCATAAATTAAATGAGCAGTAGGAAGTCACTTTATATAGGGTCACATTAACACATATGTAGATAAAATGTAGAATTCCCAGAAATGCAGATAACTATTGAACCTTGCTGACAGGCCATTGTCTTATGGTTGCAGCCATTTTAGACTAAAGAGGCTTAAAAGTGACAGTTGGCTGAGTCCTTAGGGACTGCTGGACAGGAAGTCAGCTGTGTGTAGGGAAGTAAAGAGCCCCCCCATCATTTTCTTCAAATAAACTGCCTTGATTGTTTATTTTAATTACATATGTCTGATCCACTCCAGAAACTTTTTATAATGTAGTGGAATTGAATAAAAAGGTTTATTTTATTTTTAAAACAGGATTTATATAACGCCAACATATTACGCAGCGTTGTACATTAAATAGGGGTAGCAAATGACAGACAGTGACACTGGAGGAGGAGAGGACCCTGTCCCCAAGAGCTTACAATCTAGGATATTATTAATATTATGTATTTATATAGTGCCAACATATTACATAGCGCTGGACATTAAATAGGGGTAGCAAATGACAGACAGTGACACAGGAGGAGGAGAGGACCCTGCCCCCAAGAGCTTGCAATCTGGAAGATTATTAATAACTATATTAATAATAATAATAATAATATGTATTTATATAGCCCCAACATATTACGCAGCCCTGTACATTAAATAAGGGTAGCAAATAACAGACAGTTACAGACATTGACACAGCAGGAGGAGGGCGCCCACCCCCAAGAGCTTACAATCTAGGAGATGTCATGAATTGTCATTTCAGATGTCATGATTGTTTCCTAGAATCAAGTGAATTTTACATACATATATGTGTATGTTATGCTTTTACGCACTCACAGCCACTTTGCTCCTGCAATAAAAGGACACTGCAGCTTTAACTGTTCTTCTCTGCAAAAAAAGACCAGAGCAATGTGTAGAGACATCTCAACCAGTCTTGAAACGGGCTGACCCCGCCTTCGTCCGCGGCTATTGGCTGGAGGCGCTTGACAGAGGTCGCTCGAGGCAGGTGATTGGAGGCGGCGCTCGTCCGCAAGGCAGCTCCCGCTTGGTTGGGCTAGGCTGCGCTTTCAGCAAAGCCATTCTCTGGACAGCTCCGGCTGCCGAGGCAGAAGACGTGAGAGGAGGAGAGGGCTGGGACATGGAGGAGCAGCACTGGCCCGTCTGACAGAGCACACACTCAGCTACTATAGCCTCTAACCTGCACTCAGCACTCACTTCTCACCTGCACTCACCCTCCAAGGCCTTACTACTCACCCGCATTCACTCACACCCCCACCCATGGAATGAATGAACACTAGCACGCCTTTAGATGCCGAACCAAAGAGCTGGATGCCTGCGCCATGAACCCAGAGATGACAATGGACAGTATTGGCAGTTTGCATGGTGGGAGCAGCCATGAGCAGGATCTGATGAGCAGCCCTCACCATCACCGGAGGATCCACCAGGAGCTGTCCTCTCCATCGTCCAGGTCTGCTATGGTCTCCAGCATGGCTTCCATTCTGGATGGGACTGGGGACTACCGTCCCGAGCTGTCTATCCCCTTACACCATGCCATGAGCATGCCCTGTGACTCCTCACCACCTGGCATGGGCATGAGCAGCACTTACACCACCTTGACCCCACTCCAACCATTGCCCCCCATCTCCACTGTGTCAGACAAATTCCACCACCCCCATCACCATCCCCACCATCACCACCACCACCACCACCAGCGGCTCTCTGGTAATGTCAGTGGCAGCTTTACCCTGATGAGGGATGACAGGGGGATCCCCTCCATGAACAACCTGTACAGCCCCTACAAGGACATGACTGGCATGGGGCAAAGCTTGTCCCCCTTAACAGGAACCCCTCTAGGCAACGGCTTGGGCTCCATCCACAACAGCCAACAGAGCCTGCACAACTATGGACCACCTGGGCACGACAAGATGCTTAGCCCAAACTTTGATGCCCACACTGCCATGCTGGCAAGAGGCGACCAACACCTCTCCAGGGGGCTGGCTACCCCACCTTCTGCCATGATGTCTCACCTCAATGGGATGCACCATTCTGGCCACCCAGGGCATGCTCAATCTCACGGGCCCGTGTTGACCTCCAGCCGTGAAAGGCCACCCTCCTCCTCTGGGTCCCAGCTAAGTAACTCTGGGCAATTAGAAGAAATCAACACCAAAGAAGTGGCGCAGAGAATCACAGCAGAACTGAAAAGGTACAGCATCCCCCAGGCTATCTTCGCCCAGAGGGTGCTGTGCAGGTCGCAGGGTACTCTCTCAGACCTTCTAAGAAACCCCAAACCTTGGAGTAAACTGAAATCTGGCAGGGAGACCTTCAGGAGGATGTGGAAGTGGCTGCAGGAGCCTGAATTCCAAAGAATGTCAGCTCTCAGGCTTGCAGGTGAGTTGGCACCATCATGGGGGTCTGCAGTATGAATGCCAATCATGAAGTAGATAATTAAAAGAGGACAAGTCTTGGTGGTTGTGTCATTTAGGCAATTGTGTGCCATGAAGCTCTAGTGGGCATAAAATGTATCTACAAAGCCATGGCAATGCTTGGCTTCCTATGGCAAGTTTAATGAAGGCAAGTGATTGAGTTTTTGGTCATTTGGGCAATGAAGCTTTAGTGGGTGGCATAAAATGTACTAACATAGCCATGAAAATGTTTCTCTTTCTATGGCTTTAGTATCAGATTTACACTATCTAATGCAGGCAAATGTTTGAGTCTCCGGTCATTTGGGCACTGTGTGCCAGGGATTTCCAGTAGGCACATGTGTGGCATAAAATATTCTTGCATGCTTGGCTTTAGTATCACAATAACACTAATTGTATATGCTTCAGGCCAATTGGGCACTGTGTGCCACAAAGCTTCAATGGGTAGCACTTTTTTGTCTGCAGAGCCATAGTAAAGCTTTGCTGTAATGTCTTTATTATCCATACCTCCTGGGCAAGTGTGTGCCATGCAGCTTGTGTGGGCATTTGTCTATTGATCGGTGATCCTTATTGACTTTAAAGTGATTTAATATCTGTATATTGCAGTCATGCACTTTACCTTTGTGAACCCTGGCATTTGCATACCATGCAGCATTACTGGGCACACATGCAACAAATCTAGCACTCTTTTGTCCATAATAAGGCTTGGCTTTAAAGGCTTCTGTATCTGTATATCACTTATAAAGGGGTGAAGTGATTGATCATTGTGACATGTGTCCAGATGTGTTGTAGGAAATCCTTTGTCAGCACACATTTGTATTTTGCACACTGTTCTGTTTGTAATGTTTTGTTTGCAAGGGCATGTTTGAGATTTAGAAAACTTGCAGAGCTATAAATCCCAGGGTTACAGTTTCACATAACTGAAGAGCTCAAATAGGAACACAGCACCCTAATCTTTCTATGCATTTACTTCTACACCTTTTGTATAAAATAGGAGTGGAGCATGGATCTATAACACATTTTCCTTCTCTGTTTTTCCACTTATACGCTCTTCTAGTTTATCTTACCTATCAGACTAAAGAGTTAAAGGTACCTAAAAAAAACCTAAAAGCTTGCAATCGATTGAAGCTACTGTACATTGTTCATCATGTGCATTGTGGATGTGTGCGCGCCCTCTGGCGGCCGGTTGATGAATCGCACCCTTCTATTGTTCTGGGTTTTGAGTGCTATGGAAAATAAAATATAAAAGCCATGTAAACATGATTTATAATTTATACAATTCAGCGCGAAGATTGTGTATGATGACGCTGCAATGTGCTGCAATCCCGGTATATTTTAGATGCCTGTCCAAAAGGCAATGGTGTTCTATGTGCTCATTTGCATATAAAGCTGTATCTGCATAATTCTGTTTGGGATGAATAATGTTTTCAATGTCTTTTCGCTATTATGTTCATTTAGTTTATAAAAAAAACCAAACAAAACATCTGAGAATGGTCAGTATACAGGGGTGCATACCCTGCTCCTGAACAAAAGATCATTAAATAGCACAATGCCCCATGGGCAGGGGTAAGCCTTGTATTCCATAGGAAGGTGCCAAGTTCTGGTCACGTGTCCTATAGGATGCCCAATGCCTGTGTACTATTACCCATCCAACCCATCACTCAATAATCATTATTGGTTATCGATTAGTTATTTATAGCTCTGATCTTTGGATGATTTCTCTATACACAAATTCATTACCAGGCAAAGGGTTCCTGAAGTTCATTTTTTTTTAATAAATGACATTTGCATTGCAGCTGATGACCCTGGCACTAACCTATTATACTGATCTATTCTATATCTCTGCTGTTGTCTGTTTTGGGGGGCAGACACTCTGGAGCTGTGCACTTGACAATTAAAGACACCATTCTGTCCCTTTACACTTAATTACCGGCCTGTAAAAAAAGACCGGTGTGTAAGAGGGGGAAATAATGTGGCTGCATTCCGGTCACGTCCCGAGTCAGCCCAGTATAGGGCTGCTGATGTGCTTGTGATATTAATCATGGGCAGCAAATTGCTATTGATATCATATTAAAAGTGCATTTTAGGCGCTGCTAATGGGGCCACACTCCCTGCAAGTGTCCCCTCTGTACACATCTATGGCAGATGCAGAGGTTAACCCATTGGCAGCTAATAATACAGCTGGCAGGGATATATTCTGACCATGGGTAGCTAGAAGGGCACAAACCACCTCCTGGTCACTTGCTGTGGGTTGAACAGAAAGCCCAGCAGGCAGGGGGTGTCTGGGAGCAATAAGAGGAGCTGGCACCCTTCAGGACTGTGTGAGGGTGAGGGAGCTGGGGGCAACTGGGCACACCGGCTCTTTGTTCTGCAGGTGACAAACACACAGCAATATTATATATATTGGAGGCATATGTATGTGTGCAGAACTAAACACACGTATAAACAAATAATAATATTTTATATTTAAATAGAAGTCATTGTGACATTTACCCAACATTCACAGGTGGCTATTTTATTTCATGCATTTAAATGCATTTTATTGATGCTTTATAAATATTTTTATTCCAGCCTTAATATTTAAAAATAAAATATCACATCTGCTCTAATGTATATATGTTACATACACTCACACACATATAAATATATATTACACACACACACAAATATATATATATATATATATATATTGCACAGACACAAATATTTATATATCACACACATATATATATTATAATTACCACCAATACATGATATAAATAATCTGATAATATATTCCATTCTTATGATAATCTCATGGAGTGTTTGTGCTGGGATTATCCCCCCATGTACAGACAAGGTGTATGGACTGATCTCACCCCAATCATTATATAATGTCTCCGATTTTCTCATATGAATAAATCGCTAAGATAAGTCGGAAAGGCCGAGCTTTGGCATCGGGCAGCGCAAACCTTTACCTGGCAAAACTCTGCCAGATTACCTCACACCGGGCTCATATATGGGCGAATCCAGGCTATTCACTGTCACTGTAATATGCATGAAATGTCACCTTCTATCACTTTATAATATATTAGAGCACCGACATCGGGATTATTATGAAGTGTGATCAGAAATGTCAGACAATGCACCATATAACCCTGTATCTGGGGATCCCCTGTACAATGAAATATATATATATATATATATATATATAGTAACAGTATTCTGAATACAAAATCCTGAATAGTAATATATATATATATAGTAATGGCATATATAAATGTAATAGCATATATATAGTAATAGTATATATAAATATAGTAATAGTATGTATAAAATATTAGTATTCTGAATACATAATCCTGAATAGTAATAGTATATATATTATAAAGTATTCTGAATATATATATATATATATATATAAATATATAAAACTATTCAGGATCATGTATTCAGAATACATACAGACACTGGCTGTGCACGATAGGGGCCCCATATTTTACAGGGACCCAAACTAAGTAGTTGGTGTTCCCCTGTATTAGTAGAAAATAATTGAATTATGCCTAATGCTGAAAGATATGAAATGCTGTTATGTAACATGGGGCACACATGTATAATATATATATATTTAGTCATTTATATATGAGTGTTATGTCGTTGTTATAAAGCCATTGTAATTATTAAACCGGGATAAAAACGAATTATCTATTACCAGAATCGATAACAACAATTATAGCAATAATAACCACAAAATAATACCAATCAAAATATAATAATAACAGCATCAAAAATGAAAAGAATACTAATACATAAACATCGTGTGTATTTATATTCCTAGCATGCTTATTATTATAGTAAGATGTATATAAATGATAGGGGAGGGCAGGTTGTACATACACATGATCGGTGCTGTACCCCCGGTGTTATACATTGATGTGTATGGGCTGATCGATGCTATGATGATTAATGTCAGATTATAGAGCCTTCCTAGCGCTACACACGGTGCTCCCGGTGTCATTGATCCGATAATGATCCGCCTTGTTTCCGGGAAGGAGAAGCCCCGGCCTTCCCAGCATAGCCCTCCCCGGCATCATGTATGACCCCCCAGGTGTAATATGTTCCTGATCATTGTGCTTATATACTGTGCAATGGGAATGTACACCTTATATCCATATATATATATTATCTGTGTCATATTACTGTGCTGCAATATAAATAAATCCACATCTATTTTTATTAAATCTTCAATGATCTATTCATTTATTTTTTAATAAATAAATATATAATTTATGTCTATTTTTGAACTATTCAGAAAATTTAGATAAAAAATAGAAGATAAATAAATAGATGGATGGATTTATTATAAATAGATTACAGACAGGAAAGTTTTAGCAACTTTACATATTTATCTACCTCATTTAGTGCAATCTTTTCACCATTATTATTATTATTATTATTAATATTAATAAACATGATTTATATAGCGCAAACATATTACGCAGCGCTGTACATTAAATAGGGGTTGCAAATGACAGACAAATACAGACAGTGATACAGGAGGAGAGGACCCTGCACCAAAAAGCCTACAATCTAGTAACATTTCCAATAATGGGTGTTAGCCATTCAGATTTCAGTGAAATAACAATTTCCCCCTTTCATAGAAATGAACCACTTCTATAAATTGGGATAAGGCGGTCAGTAAATTCCTTGTCACCCCCAATAAATTGTTACATGGCCCAATCTTCAGCTGATCACTGCAAGCAATGCAGGAGCTGGCCATCACATCAAATGCATGCATGTATCTCTTCATATCCATTGTCTGTCCCTTCTATGTAGTGTATGGGATGATAGATAAAAACTGGATGAATAGAGGAATACAGAGATAATAGACAGATGGGTAGAAGGAGGACAGAGATAGATGAATACATCTTTATCTATTCACATCTCTCCTTTCTATCTAGTGGTATGTGCAGATAGATAAAAGCAGAAGGGATGGAAGAATAATACACAGAGCGATGATAGAACTATTGAAAAAGGATAAATACATAAAAAAATATGAAAGCTAGAATTGGATAAATACATTAAAATCAATTTATCACCATCATCTCTCTGTACTATAAAATAGGTCAATGAGAGTTATATAGATACATTGTGTTTATCTATTTCCCATCCTGGATCAATACATTGCTGCATAGCTATATGTGAAAGTTGTAAAAAGCTATATACATTGATATCTATTTGTTGTCATTATTTCTGCATCCTGGATAGATGGATGGATAGATAGATAGATAGATAGATAGAATAATACATCCAGAGATGATAGACAGACCCAGAGAAAAGGGATAGATATATAATACATATTTAAATATATGAAAGCTATAACTATAAAAATACTTTAGTATCAGTTTATCACCATCATCTTTCTGCACTATAAAATTGATCAATGAGAGTTATATATAGATACATTGTATATATTTCCCATCCTGGATAGATACATAGCTACATATAAAGCTTCTACAAAAATAAAAAACATTATTATCTGTTTGTTACCATTATCTCTTCCTCCTGCAAGACATGAAAATAAAAGTTATAGAGAAATACATTGGTATCTATTCCTAGCCATGATTTCTCTATTGTATATAGACAGATAGAGGAGCATTATATATAGACAGATGCAGACATTGATAACTGCTGCCATGATTCCTCCAAGATCAATGAATGTTATATAGATAAATACATTGTAGCTATTCACAGCCATGATTTCTCCTCCTTGTGCAGATAGATAGATGAATGAAGGTTATTAAAAGATTAATACATTGATATCTATTTGTTGCCATACTTTCTCCATGTTGAATAGAAAGAGATTAATACCACAGATACATAAATAAATATATATGAAGGCTATATCTGGATGCGTACATTAGTATGGCCTCTGTACATTGAAATACATCAATGAGAGTTATACATAGATATATACATTGTATCTACATAGATATGTGAAAGGTATAGAAAGATAAATACATTCATATCTATTTGTTGGCATTATTTCTCCATCCTGCAGAGATAGATAGATAGATAGATAGATAGATAGATAGATAGATAGATAGATAGATAGATGGAAAGATGGAACAGAATAATACATACTGTATATGATTGACAGACCCAGAGCAGAAACAGATACATACATAGATAAATAGATGAAAGCTATACCTAGATAAATACTTTAGCATTTATTTATCGTCATCATCTCTATGTACTATAAAATAGATGGATGAGAGTTATAGACAGATAAATACATTGTATCTATTTCCCATCCTAGATCAATACATTACTACATAGATATGTGGAAAATATTATTACCTATCCATTGCCAATATTTCTTTATTCTGGATTGATAAATAGATACATGGATAGAATTTTGTGTATTGTGTTTTACTTGTTTTTTTGGCACAGTTACTTTCATAAAGTAGTATGCATTGTAGACTCATGTAGTCTTTTTTATCTTCCTTGTAGCTTAGCAGTTGTCATATAGTGTCTTACATGGTAGACATAGATACATTATCATGAATATAAATATATATATTTTTCCTGCAAAAACTTTAAATTCACAAATTGTATGGAATTTAAAAAGATGGGAAAAAATGGGAATTTTTCAAATCTGAATTGACATTTGCACAGGCCGGGATAAAGAATAAATCCGGCCGCAGTATTGTTAGGTGTTATGATAATTGATGTGAACCATTTGTGCTCCAGTATTGGGTGTATTGGTTGTATATTCCATACTTACCCTACCATGTGACAAATCCAGGTATATTAAAATATCTACTACACTAGGACAGACTGGCTGCTGCTATTGGATTTAGACAGCCTTTGTGTGAGTTATAAATGACGATCTACAACAGATAATTTAATCAGGACAGTGGACTTTGCCTTTTCTAATCAAATCTAGATATTTTCTCCTGGGGTTAAAAAGGGAAGGCTAATAATACAGAGTGTTTGGGTTGGGCGATAACCTTAGCCTGTGTGTGCAGCTTGTATGGAGGGGGAGCTGTCAATCAAGGGATTAACCCTTCTTGTGCTGACCATAAGAGGTCTCCAATGCTTTCCTAAACAAGACAATGCTGCTACTAAAGCTTTTTGGATCTTTTTGAAATTTAAAGCCTAGACTGACACGGAAGTGTTGTCATCTTGTTACCTGGGTCTCTGGTGGACTGCAAGTGGCTGTGCTGGCACACATTTTGCAGTAATGGCCCAGTGTTGTCACCATCAGGAAAGTGCCGTGCAGCTATTGCTAAAGTGTATTTAGGCAGAAAGTGGCTGCAAAGAGTTCACATGAGATCAGCAGTACAAATAGTGTGATGTATAGAAAAAGGAACACAGCATTTTAGTAAATCAAATCACTTGCAGCAATGATTTTATGTTACATTTCAGGATGAATGCAGTGCAAACTATTGTCTGCTACCCAATTCATGACCAGGGGTATTTTATGCAACTAGTCAGAAAAGTTAAAAATTATTTTTTTTAATAATATGAGTAGCTACAGACTTCATAGGCACAGTGTGGTCCTCCTACCCTGCCCCTCTGTCAGGACTAAGTAATAATATGCGTTGTATTAATCCACAGTCATCAATGTAACAAGCTATTGTGCATTATGGCGTGCTTTGTTAAGTCAGCCTATTGATATTGAATAGACTGTAAGTGCATTCTTATGCATATGTAGAATCTTCACCACGGGCCTGATGCCCACTATGCTCACAATGATAGTTGTACATTGAGATGCCACTTATATTGAGTGGCATGCCAATGCATTGCACCAATGGGCCTTGTATGCAACACTAAGGTCTGATTGGGCCCCTGAGAACAGAACCAGGAAGATTTTAATGAAAAAAGTATTGGTCTTGTAACATGTCTGTCTATGTGAAAGCACAAAACTAAAATAATAGTAGAAGATAGCTAGGATGAATTTATATTCTGGTGCATTAAAGTAGACCTATCCTTTATAATAATGATTCACCTGTTATCAATACCTCATTCCATTAATATTTTCAGCTATTTTGGATATATTTTGCATCTCTGGATAACAATCATAAAACACAGATTCTATTATAATAATGTCAGACTGGCCAGTAGAATTACAGGGGGATAAGAAAACCGATGGTCCGCAAGAGAAATCAAGTATGGCTGCCCCCCCATGTACATACATGAATAAATAACCCATACACAGAAACATGGTTTTTATTACCATACAATACTCCAATATACAATATTATCAATAAACAGGATTTATATAGTGCCAACATATTACGCAGCCATGTACATTAAATAGGGATGTTTTTAATATGCTCCTATTTATAGTTAAATAGAAAAAATAATAGCTCCGCTATACCAGTCTATGAATGTGCTGGTTGCATTACTTTTCTTTCTCGCATATATCCATCTGGTAGTCCTGCAATGGCTGCATTACTTTTCTTTTTCCTGTATACCTGTCTGGTAGTCCTGCAATGGTTGCATTACTTTTCTTTTTCCTGTATACCTTCTGGTAGTCCTGCAATGGTTGCATTACTTTTCTTTTTCCTGTATACCTATCTGGTGGTCCTGTGAGTTAAGCTCTGTACATGTTAGATAGTCTGATAAACTCAGGCAAAAATCTAGCTTGTTTACAGGGGTCCCCCGATGTCTTTTAAAAATCCAGCACAACGAATCACTAAACAATTATGGGGTGACCACTGTCATTTCCTATGGCACAGGATGTATTTTCTGTATTTGCTGAAAACGCTTGGAAAATAAACAAATGCAGCCCCCACATCTAAGGCCTAATAAGCTACAAGTACATTTTGGGCCTTTGTTATTCTTTTAGCACCACATTGCCTTTATTTATTAGGGGTCCATAAGGCAATGTACCCGATCTTGTAACCAATCTGAATTGATCTTTTATTGTTCAGGCTGCCCTCAATCCGATTGGTACACTTTCCACGTCATCATTGCTCTTTGCACCGCATGGTTATCACACACGGAGACAGCAGCATACCCAGCCTGTGGTGAGGCCGCGTGTAAACCTCCATTGATTAGCATTTGTCAGGGAGGAAAGTTAAACCAGTCACTCTTATTTTATGCAGGACGAGGAAAACCTTTTTTATTGATTTTATTGATGTTTTCTCAGACTCTCTCGCCAAACCACACAGTTACAAACCCCCTTGTGTTGCCTAGATTTTCCTCTCTGCAACCATGTGTGACGAGATATTGGACAGGGAAGCCTTGCTGGTAACATTAAACAATAAAGAGGTACATTCATTTTTGGTTTCAATTTCTGGGCCAATCAGAACACAAAGAAATTGCACGAAATAGCTACATAATGCACAATGAAAGCAGCAGGTTTATAATTCACACTTGTAACATACAAACCCCATAGCACATTCACTGGACTCTAAACATGGTGCAATGTATGGATGGAAATATTTCCTTATTATTATCTGTTGGAAAAAATGACACGGCTTATGAATCATCAGCACCTTACAATGCCCTATTTCTGTAAATTCACCAGACCTTTATCTACATCATGATTAATTGTGCTCATTCATGATTACAGGTACTCCTTCCTGACAACGCATTTGGTTAATTGACTCGATACTTTGTCACACGGCATGTATCACCCTTGTTCATATCATGTACATGTATGTATTCATAGTATGTAGCTGTACAGTACAATAGAACATGTTGGCCCTATATAAATCTATATTAATAACAGGTAATGATTTCCGACTAGTGGTGCTCATCTAATGCCGGCTTGTGATTGTTATATTGTAGATCAAGGCTTACCATAGCACAGTCTTTCTCAACCTTGCTAACATAGAGGAACCCTTGCAGGTCTTAGGAAACCCCTTCTATAATTACTATAACCACAGCTCACAGTATATTAACATGGTGGTCAGTGGGAAGAATGTCTCCTTTACAGATAGCCAAAAAGATCATTGGTTTTACTTGGGCACAAATTGCCCATTGTTCAAGGATCCCAACCTCTGGAGGAACCCCACCTTTTGGATTAACCCCATGATAAGCTGTCTTCTGAGCAATACAAGTTTGCTTTTTTAATAAATACATCCATTTGGCTTGGCTAAGCATACATGTTTATGTGAATGGATAGAAGCAGGCTCATAGAAGTGGAAGTGATTTGTAGGGTTTATGGCCTGCCCTCTCCATCATTCCCCATAAAGGAACATGGCTACTGGGCATCGTCCATGGCTATAGGTACAAATAACCATTCAGGTGAATATCAAAGTTACAAAATGTAAGATCTATGTGTTTGTGTATGGATATATGTGTATAGGATATCGTCATCGGCATCTTCTGGAATCCAGCAGTGCAGGGAGATGAAGTGCCTGCAGACAATTGAATTATTGTTCATTCACAGTACATAGAACAGATATATGAAAGATACATAAACCTCTAGAAAGGTCAAGTGTATACAGTGAAACATCGCTGTATCATATGATGAGACATCAATTTCAATGCAATCTATGACTCAGTATCCTCAGTATTACTGAGCTCACTAAACTCCAGGCAATTATACATTGTTTCAGCAATCTATTCTAAATTCAACCTAATATTAGCATTTTGCTGTGTATCAGAGCTTATGTTTTAACATTTTGACATGCAGATAGGAGAAGGTTGCACAGTGACTGGGAGATAAATTTATTGATGTGCTGCTTGTCCTGTCACTGTTGAGTCACAGATTGGGAGAGGGTTGAAACTCTTGACCCAATAAGCTGGGTGACCCAATTCCTCAGTAACCACCCAAAAACAGTCGTTCAGTTGTTACTGAAACATGCCGGGTGGCTAAGCTTCTGGGAGAGAAGAGTCAAGGTGAATGCTTATCCAAACTTTTTTTATTTTAGTTTTGGATAGTGTAGGAAAGAATTCAAAATCCAAAAGTTTATTTTTGGGGTTTGTGTACTGTTGGGGAAATAGAGATGCATAGAAGGTGAATCTACATCTACACCTATGTCAATAAAAACCTAACGCAGGGTATAATAATTGCCACCTCTATCTTAAAAAAAGGAATTTTTTTTTAAGATAGAGGTGGCAATGATTATAAGGGGGTCTGGGGAGCACTTTTTTACACTTTTTTCGCCAACTAGTATCTAACATGTGCCATGCTTTTGGGTAAATGTGTCATCTGACCCTTTGTGAATGGGCCCAAGTAGAATACAAAATGTATGGCTTGTAATATACAGTATGTATGTATTCTGCATAATTTACAATATAAAGTTGTATAGTATGTCATATACAATATATAGCTGTATAGTGTGTAATATACAATATATAGCTGTATAGTGTGTAATATACAACATATA